>NC_066561.1:2297671-2340415 GCF_024679095.1 Eriocheir sinensis
TTATATGATGAGTGGATGTAGAAATGGATAGCTGTCAAGTGTAAATATGTATGTATGTAAGAATGGATAGATGCCATTAGGTAGGTGGGTAAGTAGGCAGGTAGGTAGGTAGAGTGAATAGGGTGGTAGAATGGTATGTATGTATGTATGTATGTATGTTAGGTAAGGAGGGAGGGCGGGAGGCAGGGAGACAAAGAATACGTGTTAAATCCAATACAAGGAGAATTGTGAGGTTGGTCATGGTTTGAGGAGGAGGAGGAGGAGGAGGAGGGGGAGGGGAAGAAAAAGAGTACAAAAAGGAGCCTTATAATTATGTAAAGAAGATTATAAGAGTTGGAATAGAAGAAGAAGGAGGAGGAGGAGGAGGAGGAGGAGGAGGAGGAGGAGGAGGAGGGGGAGGGGAAGAAAAAGAGTACAAAAAGGAGCCTTATAATTATGTAAAGAAGATTATAAGAGTTGGAATAGGAGGAGGAGGAGGAGGAGGAGGGGAAGAAAAAGAGTACAAAAAGGAGCCTTATAATTATGTAAAGAAGATTATAAGAGCTGGAATAGGAGGAGGAGGAGGAGGAGGAGGAAAAAAGCAGTACAAAAAAAAAAGAGCCGTACACCTGTTGGGAAATCAAGATGTTGCAAATCCACGTGTGCACCTCATGACGGCTCTCTCTCTCTCTCTCTCTCTCTCTCTCTCTCTCTCTCTCTCTCTCTCTCTCTCAATATTCTTTTTTTCGTGCTTTTTCCCAACGTTGAACTAAACTGAAATTAAAGATAAAATAATTAAGACTAATCCCTCTTTTCTATCAGGATTTTTATTACTGAGATGTAAACAAGACTAAGTTAATGGATTTCTATGAGCTTTTTCTCCTTATTGCCTTGGTGTTTACGAAAGAACACTAAAACAATAAGAATTACACACCTGTCATGCTCTTGCGGTACGAACATCAATAAGTCATCTGTTTCCCTCACATAGTACTTCTTCAGTCTTCCTCAACACACCTTTACCTCCTTCCTTCACTATCTGCCATTAGTTCTACCTTTTCCTTTTATAATTTTTTTCACGTCTCTCTTAAATATCTTTCCCTTCCTCTGACACTCTTTGGTTACTCTCCTTTCTTGTTTCTTCCTCCCTTTACTCAGCCATTCACAATCTCCTCCTTCTGTTACTATCTTAGAAATACACTCCTTAGTCAGTTAGCATATCAATAGTTTTACATGTTCCTCTTATATTTTTTTTCTCACGGGTTCGCTATGTATCTCACTTTCTCCCACTTTTTGCTATTCTTCTTTCTTCCTCCCTTTCTCCAGCCATCCACACTCCTCCTTCTCTCAATACACTCCTTAGTCAGTTAGCATATCAATAGTTTTACATGTTCCTTTTATACATTTTCTCACGGGTTCGCTATGTATCTCACTTTCTCTCACTTTTTGCTGTTCTTCTTTCTTCCTCCCTTTCTCCAGCCATCCACACTCCTCCTCTCACTACCTAAGAAATGCTACTCCTTAGTTCAACAGTTTTGCTTTTTCATTTATATTTTTCCTCCCTTCTTACGTGTCTTTCCCTGTCTGTCTTGTTCTTCCTTTCTTCGTTCCTTTATTCATCCACCCATTATCCTTCACCCCTCACTCCTTCACTTATCGCTTCTCTACCTCTTTTGCTACATGACTTACACACCTGATATAGATGGAATTAGGATACAGTTCTCGGCAGCAATCTCAGCCTAGTCTTGCATTACGTCCGGCGGTGTCTGGCAACCTCCCAACACGAAAGACAATCACATCAGCTTTCTACCACGTGCATCTTTGCCCTAACCTTCCTCAATGACCTTCCCTCTCCCTCCATTGCCTCACTCACTCCCTACTCTCCTCCTTCTCTCTGTCTCCTTGTCCCCCCCCCACCCCCCTTCCTTTCCTCCTCTTACGCCTTCTGTCACTGTTCTACTTATTTCACTTCATTCTTTCCTTATTTCCTCTAACCTCCGTCACTCCTTCCCTCCTCTCTCCCTTCTATTTTCTTCTATTTTCCCTTTCCGTTCTTCTCTCTTCTCTCACTTTCTTATTTCTCTCAATCCATCTCTCTCTTCTCTCACTTTCTTATTTCTCTCAATCCATCTCTCTCTTCTCTCACTTTCTTATTTCTCTCAATCCATCTCTCTCTTCTCTCACTTTCTTATTTCTCTCAATCCATCTCTCTCTTCTCTCACTTTCTTATTTCTCTCAATCCATCTCTCTCTTCTCTCACTTTCTTATTTCTCTCAATCCATCTCTCTCTTCTCTCACTTTCTTATTTCTCTCAATCCATCTCTCTCTTCTCACTTCGTCTCTCCCTCCTTCCCTTTCTCTCTTCTTCCCTCTTCCCTTTCTTTCCTCCCATGTTGTCTTCTTACACTCCCTAACACATCACTTCTCTAAAATAAGCATACTGAATCCTACATATAAGTTTTGGAAGTCTTAGTGTGACATCGTGAGCTCCGAGACGGGGGAAAATATGTAGATAAGAATCACAAGGCAGGCACACGTCGAGTACTCACATGAAATTTAAAAAAAAATCCCCAATAAACCTGTAATTTTCTGGGGATTTTTTGAGACAAATTAAAAAAAAAATAGAAAAAATGCAACCTAACATGACTCTTCATCGAAAGTCGACACTGTACAGGTTAAGACATTTATGAGCACTGGTAAAACTCTGTTGAAAATACTCCGATAAATAATGCCGCGCCATGAAAGTAAAAATTTAGCACCATCAGTATAAATTCTACGAGTTGGCGTTTGGTCTGATCAGTACAACAGGTAACTCATGGAAGGCGTAACCGGCAATTACTGAAAAGACTCGGGCGCTCGAGATCTGACACACGAATATTATTTCTTGGGTAAAAGATGCGTTTTTTTTTTTTTTTTCACGTGGAAATAGTTATCACCGGAAAATAACTACGAAAGTGCTATTGAGAATATGGCGAGGTTATTATTTTAGTAGAGACAAATTTTACTACTACCCTCAGCGGCGGTACGTTATTATTCTTAGTGATGATATATTACTATTGTGCGGCGAGGACCCGTTCGAAAGTTACTTGACGACTAAGGGTTCAGGAGGGGGTTTAGGGGAGGAGGGGATGAAGTGCTGTGTGCGACAGGAGGGAGGATGGAGTCATGTGTTACAAAATTTTCAGATTTTTTCCTCTTTTTTAAGAGAAGTGGAAGTTGGGTAAATATCGTATTATACAAGGCATGACAAGGGGGTGAAGGGAGTCAAACCGACCAAATTATGCCTTACGTAATTTTTAATAGCCCGCCTCCGTGGTCTAGTCAAACTAGAGTCTAGTGGTTAGCGTGCCTAGCTATGAATCCGCGGGTCCGTGTTCCAATCCCGGCCCGGGCAGTCGGCGTGTAACTAACCTACTTGTTCATCTTTCCTGTCGACTGGGCGATAAATGGGTACCTGGGGAAGCCTAGGGAAGGTAAACTGTGGTAACCCGGATGTCACACTGGCCCTGTGTCGCGGGGTAACGGACTCTTCCCACCACTGGCTCAAGGGCCAACGTACGGAGATGAGCACCGTGGCCACGCGCAGCTACAGCGTATGCGGCGGTATGCCCCCAACTTCACTTTACCTTACCCCCTAAGGTTGTCATTTTTGCAGCGATAGGTTACTCTCAGTTAGATTGTGATGAGGTTCGGGCGGGATGTTAGAAAAGCATGCCGAGGTCGAGGCGAGGGTGAGGATGCACGCCGATCTACGCCGCAGTGCTTGTGGCACAGCTCAGAGCAATGCCTGCGATAAGCTACCTCAGACGTTTCAGCAACTGTTTTCCGGTGAATAAAAATGTCCACATTAAAACACAATACTCTACCCCGGAACTAATACTCTGTCTCTGAATGATACCGCTCAGGTCTGCTAAACAATCCCCACGCCTTACCTTAGAATACTGTGGCCACCTTCATCACCAGGGGTTCTCTTGGGAGGGCTCATGTCTGGCACTGAATAAGACATTAGTAGTCCAGTAGTCGCCCTCAGCAGGTGGTCCTCGAGCCAAGAGTTCATATTCCGAGTGGCTGACGTCCCGTGCTGTCAGCACGCGGCGGTGCGAGCGGACGACACAGCGGGGAAATTTTAGGGCCATAATCATTTCGGCGCCCAGGCACACATATTTGACAGGGCATTTCCAGGGGTAGTTTTATAGTGTGAATCTTCTTCTGTATCATCAACCTATAAAAACACTCCTTACAAATTGAGTAATCTCCTTCTCGGCATTTGGAAATAGTCAATGTGAAAGGCAGAAGCGTCTGACAATATCGACCTTTGTCCGCTACTATCCATATCAGACCCTATGACACCGTTTTTCGCAACTATCTTTCAAACGAAGACTCGGATCAGCATGGGACTTTGGCACAGATTGTTTCACACACTCCGCTAATTTTTTACGCTATTGTGCAATGCCAGATGCGGTTAATTATGGCGTTTACTCTTGACTGTGATGGCAAAACCTGCGTGAGCCACTTACACATTCGAACAGGTGAGGCGTGACGTATTTGTGACGTGTATCCACCAACTACCTCCACCCCTGGCTTCCCCTACTCCCACCCCCCCTTTCCCTCCCTCCAACCCTCCTCCTCTCTCTCTCTCTCTCTCTCTCTCTCTCTCTCTCTCTCTCTCTCTCTCTCTCTCTCTCTCGGTGTACATGCGATGTGAAGCTTTGAACACATATGACTTGTCTATAATAGCGATTAACTCGAAAGTATATGCTAAGTATGGTAGGGTGTTTTATGCACACGACCCTGATTCCTGTTCCAGCGTAACTGGATGTTGCTTAAGTGCTGCATGAAGTTTGTTTGGCAATTATACAACCATTGAAAACTGTACGAGTATATGACCCTCCTTCCCACAGGTTATGTTGAGCGTATGATGGGATGAAGCACGTACCTGACGCTTGATCATTTATAGGAAATCGCGCAAGAGACGGAAAGGAATAAGGGTGAAAATGAAGCGGGAATTCATTGCAGAATAAAAACGTGAAACGAAATTGGAGAAATATAATATGAATAATTTATTCTGATATTAGGAAAAGATTACCATACAATATGGGTTCATGTAGATATGTTGAAAAGTCATAGCACAAAAAATAGGCAGCGTATATGATGGGTGGATTAGTAATGTAAATAACTGACCACATGTTACTTCAATACCCATCACCATCGACAAACAGGTCATCCTCGTCATCACTGTTGATGCTGATGCAGACGGGATATAATTTATATTTATCTGACATTAATTCAAGTCATACGTGTGCATGTATTCATATCTCGTGTACAGCGCAAGTGAGAGAGAGAGAGAGAGAGAGAGAGAGAGAGAGAGAGAGAGAGAGAGAGAGAGAGAGAGAGGGGGGTTATGGGAGAGAAAGAGGGCGGGGGGAGAGTGTGCGGGGGAGAAGGAGGGTAGGAGGGAGGGATGGGAGTAGGGGAAGCCAGGGGTGGAGGTAGGTGGTGGATACACGTCACAAATACGTCACGCCTCACCTGTTCGAATGTGTAAGTGGCTCACGCAGGTTTTGCCATCACAGTCAAGAGTAAACGCCATAATTAACCGCATCTGGCATTGCACAATAGCGTCAAAAATTAGCGGAGTGTGTGAAACAATCTGTGCCAAAGCCCCATGCTGATCCGAGTCTTCGTTTGAAAGATAGTTGCGAAAAACGGTGTCATAGGGTCTGATATGGAGAGTAGTCTGCACAAACATTCATTTTTCCCTTAATTCACCTGTGGAGTTTATAAACGTTTCCCTTTCACTCTCACTACACCCTAATACACTAGTACACGACCCTGTTGTTCGATAACCATTAGTTATTTGCAAAAAGAAGTGGACAACACCAACCCTCGCGACCCACGAGGCACTTCCTGATGTAAACAAAGTCTCGTGAGGCCGTCCGCGTCTACAACGGTTCAACAAGTGAAGGGTGAGATGCGCAAAGCAGTAGCAAAATGGAATCTGAAGAGAATACCTTTTCTTTTAACATGAAAGTAGTTGCATGATAGTAGATGTAGTAATAGTAGTAGTAGTAGTAGTAGCACCCTTATTTCCGTCTATTCAACGTTACAGCGAATAAAAGTGGGTTAAATGGACACAACAGCATCATGTCTTAGTAAACTTAGATAAATGTCTCTGTAAACAAAATTAGGAACTATGAGATGATTCTGGTGTATCGAAACGATGAATTCCTCCATTGCCACTGTCTTTTCTTCTGCCCTACGTAACGAAAATCTCATTACTGCATTAAACTTTATTACGCACTGCATAATTATTCTGTGAAGAGCCGATAATTTAGATGTCCTGCTATGTTGTGAAAAATCATCATAATCATTGTTTCTTTGTCCGTAAGATGAGACAACGAAAGAAACAAGAAGTATGATAAATAATATAACACCTTCACCGTTGACAAAAAAGAAAAAAGGCATTTCCTCGGAAGTAAAGGAAAAGAGCATCACTAAAAGATCATCCCGTCAGTTTTTCATACCACGTCAGGAAGAGAGAAAGTGTCACACGAGAATCTATATCATGACTCCTTCAGTGGCAAATAAAAAACGAGAATCTATATCATGACTCCTTCAGTGGAATATAAAAAACGAGAATCTATATCATGACTCCTTCAGTGGCAAATAAAAAACGAGAATCTATATCATGACTCCTTCAGTGGCAAATAAAAAACGAGAATCTATATCATGACTCCTTCAGTGACAAATAAAAAACGAGAATCTATATCATGACTCCTTCAGTGACAAATAAAAAACGAGAATCTATATTATGACTCCTTCAGTGGAAAACAAAAAACGAGAATCTATATCATGACTCCTTCAGTGGAAAATAAAAAACGAGAATCTATATCATGACTCCTTCAGTGGAAAATAAAAAACAAGAATCTATATCATGACTCTTTCAGTGACAAATAAAAACTGTATTGCCACTTCTTGATCAAATAAGACCTTATGATATTATTACTCCCCAAGGGTTCAGATCAAGTAATAAGGGAGAGGGTGAGAGACAAGTAAAAAAATATAATAAAAAAGTAATGATTGATCGCTGTGGAAAGAAAAAAAAAACGATTATTAATGTCAGAGTGAGGATAACGGAAGGGAGTGGGATTTTAAGATAATAGTTGAGAATTTCCTTATTTAATTCTGAACCTTTGTGAGTGTGATTCAATGCCGTAACTGAGTATTTAGACGAATAATATAAGGTAATGAATTTAATACGATTTGCTTCCTCTCTCTCTCTCTCTCTCTCTCTCTCTCTCTCTCTCTCTCTCTCTCTCTCTCTCTCTCTCTCTCTCTCTCTCTCTCTCTCTCTCTCTCTCTCTCTCTCTCTCTCTCTCTCTCTCTCTCTCTCTCTCACCATTATTGAGAGAGATTTAGAGAGAGAGAGAGAGAGAGAGAGAGAGAGAGAGAGAGAGAGAGAGAGAGAGAGAGAGAGAGAGAGAGAGAGAGAGAGAGAGAGAGAGAGAGAGAGAGAGAGAGAGAGAGAGAGAGAGAGAGAGAGAGAGAGAGAGAGCTAAGGAGGTTATTCACATGACTCTTAGTGGTTGTTTAATTAGGTATGACTCAGACGAAGACGTTCATGGCTCATTAAACACACACACACACACACACACACACACACACACACACACACACACACACACACACACGCTGATGTTTTCACTTTTTTGTTTGTTTTCATCATAATTTTATTGAGCAGTATTTTTCACATTCACGTATAAAGAAACATAACTCATGTTTTGAGGAACAAATATGGATACCTCATTATTGTTTTGTTTTAATATTTAGTTTTTATCTTTGGTTTTATTTTTTTCAAATTCAATTTCATCAATATTTTTTTTTCTTTAGTTTCACTCACATCAATATAGGTGAGCCCTAAGCAGAGCCAAATACAGGTTAGGGACAACTTCTGAGCTCCTGTTGCTTACGCTTCTCGAAATAAAACCCAAGACTCTATTTGCGCAGCGTCGAAGATCAGAGTTCACATGCACACTCGGATCTCTCGCGCAGCTGGAGTGGTTAAGGGGTATGATATTAAATACTTAGTTATTTTGGGAGTTGTTAATTTTCTTCCCACACTTAAGACGCAGCACGTGTCGATATTGAACTGCGTCATCCATTTGTCGGGCCACTCATGCATGACATTTGGTTCCTCCAGGAGTATATCACCATCGTTGTCTGAATTGATGTCTCCCTATTTTTTTTGTCATCAGCAAGCTTGCCTATGCCGCTTGTATTACCGTAGTCAAGATCATTAATGTATATAACAAACAGCAATGCACCCAGAACCCACCCCTGAAGAACTTCATTAGTAACTCCGGCACAATCCGATTTATGTTTCTTAATGGTCCCCCCAAGCGAGAAAAATGAGAAAAAAATCACCCCTCACACAAACCATTTCATAATATATATCGAAGCATTTGTGATCAGTTTATGCATCATCTATTTTGGGGGGTTTATATTTTGGCACAAATTTGGCCCGTCGCTGCCACACGGTAAAGCCACAAATTTGGCCCGTCGCTGCTACACGGTAAAGCCACAAATTTGGCCCGTCGCTGCTACACGGTAAGGCCACAAATTTGGCCAGTCGCTGCTACACGGTAAGGCCACAAATTTGGCCAGTCGCTGCTACACGGTAAAGCCACAAATTTGGCCCGTCGCTGCTACACGGTAAGGCCACAAATTTGGCCAGTCGCTGCTACACGGTAAGGCCACAAATTTGGCCCGTCGCTGCTACACGGTAAGGCCACAAATTTGGCCAGTCGCTGCTACACGGTAAGGCCACAAATTTGGCCAGTCGCTGCTACACGGTAAAGCCACAAATTTGGCCCGTCGCTGCTACACGGTAAGGCCACAAATTTGGCCCGTCGCTGCTACACGGTAAGGCCACAAATTTGGCCAGTCGCTGCTACCGATTTATCGCCATTAATCTGAACCCTCTGCGTTGTCTCTAAGCCACTCCTCGATCGTCTTCAGAACTTCACCCTCTCTCCCACGGGCCTTTATTTTGCACATGGGCATTATTTTTTTGTCTTTTTGAGCCATTTAATTCTCTGCAACTGCTGCTCTTATTCCCATTACTTTTAGTGGCGCGTTATTAATCTCTATACATTCATTTTCCATTCGTTTTATTTATTGTTTTATTTCATTGTCAGAATTTCATTGTTTTTTGCCATTTTTATTTTCAAAACATTTTTTTCGTCTATTCGCATTTCATTGATTTTTGGAAGCATTTTGTTCATCTTTTTATAGTTACTATTTTATTTGATTATTTCAATATTATTCATGGCCTTGCTTGCTCATTCTTTCTTCTTTATCTCATTTTTTTCTATCTTCCGCTATATTTACTCGGTGTATATTTTGGGGGATATTACATATATTTTTTTGTGTGTTTCTGTATTCATGTATTTTCCTTCTTTATTTATACTTTTGCTTTAATTATTCTATTAGCATTTCAATTACTATATATGTAATTTTTCTTCCTTTGCATTTTCATGTTGTTTTGCATATTATTAAATCATTTGCATTTATTTTTATTTGTTTGTTTTTTCAAACATTCACGTCTCTCTTCAGTGGGTCATACGTTAATCAAGTGTGAGTATTTCCATCTTCAAGAAGTTCATTTCACTTCAGGTTTTCTTATTTGGCTCAGTGTTTCTCATTTTTTATTGCTTTCATTATTTTTTATTATATAATTCATTGGTTCTTACTCTAGCATTTTTTGCCCTTTTATTATTTTATTTAGTGGTTCCTATTCGTTTTAACTCTTTAAATTTTCTAGTATTCCGTTCATTTGTTAATATTATTTTTTTTAGCTTTCATTCCGTCGTTCTCACTCTAACATTTTTTTTTATATATTTTCATTCAGTAGTTATTATTCATTTACCTATTTTTTTTTAATTTGGTATTATTTTCTTTAGCGGTTTTCTCTAACATTATTTTTGTTAATGTTTCATTCATTTCTTTTTAATATATTTTTTTTTATTATGATTTCATTTAGCGATTCTTACTCTATTTAACAACTCTATCAACCAAACTTTATTTTCGCATTTCAGTGATTTCTTTTCACTGATATATTTTAATTTCCATGTATTTTTTCAGCCATCCGTTGTTTTTAAATATTTGTATTTTATTTCTTCTTTGGTGTTTTATTTAACCATTTCCACTATTGTTATGCCATCTTTTTGTTTTCTTTATTTTCGTATTCCATTTCGTCGTTTATATTTCGTATGTTTGCTCTTTTTTCAGCAATACATTTCTTTTTTTTCCGCATTTCACTTGATTGTTTACATTTTATTAATTTTGCTTTCCCTTTTTTTCCGTCATTACTTTTTTTCCATTAATCGTATTTTAATTCACTGTTCTTCGGTTACAAACTATTATTTGCCATTTTCTTTAATTCTTATATCTTATCCCTTTTTCGTATTATATTTTATCTTTCTTTGTGTAATAATGTTTTTTGCCAATTTGTTTAATACTCATTTTCTAAGCCATTCATTTATTTTCCATGTTCCGCATTTCATTTCATCGTTCTTTACTTAACCACTTTCATTTTTCATTTTGTTTAATCTCCATTTTATCAGCCATTCATTTATTTTCCATTTTTCGTGCATCATTTTATCATTCTTTATCAAACAATTTTCATATGCCATTTGCTAACATTTTTTCCCCTCCGGCCACTAATAGCTCTTCTTCACACACTTATTTTTTACCCTTACATTCCTCAGGTGTCATCGCGCCACCGTCTGGGATGCCCGGCGGACTGACTGTCTGGCGGGGCGAGGAAGGGGAAGGGGAGGGGAAGGGACGGGGAAAGGAGAACGTGAAGGGAAGGGTCGGGAAGGGGAAGGGATGGAGAGAGGAGAAGGGAAGTGGTGGGAAGGGATGGGAAGGGAAGGGGAAGAGGTAGAGATGAAGAGGACAAAAATGCAACCCACTTCCTCTTCTTGCCATACTCTTGATAAAAAATAAGTAAGTTGCAAGGTGACTCTAAAGGGGAAGGCGGGGAAAACGTTAGGGGAGAAGGGAGAGTAAAGAGCTGGGAGGGTGGCAAAGAAGAGGAGGGGGAGTAAGGTGTGAGTTGAAAGAAATGGGGGTGAATAAGCTAAGGTGGTTCAGGGGTTAGGAAGGGATTGGCAAGGGGCACGGGGCTGAATGGCTGGCTGGCAGGCTTAGGAAGGAGCAGAGAAGGGGGGGGTGACTAGGGGGACTAAGGAGAGGGGACACAAGGGGAGAAGAAGGGGATGAGAAGGCTGGCAATGTGGTACAGAGGGTGGGTTGGGGGCAGGGGGAGGTGGAAGGGGGAGGAGACGGGGTGGGGGGTATCTAGAACAGCTGACTGACGAAAGGCACGGTCGGAAAGGAGAGAGGGTGTGGGGAAGGGATGTGGGGACGAGAGGGGAAGGGCGAGGCGACGAGAGGGGAAGGAGTGTGGAGCCGGAGAGGGGAAGGTTTATAGGGAAGGGGTGTAGAGAAGGAGAAGGGAAGGAGTGAGGGGAAGGAGGGAAGGAGCGTGGAGCCGGAGAGTTGAAGGTTTATAGGGAAGGGGTGTAGAGAAGGAGAGGGGAAGGGCGAGGGGGTGAGGGAGGGGCGTGGGGACGAGAGGGGAAGGAGTGAGGGGAAGAAAGGGAGTGTGGAGCCGGAGAGGGGAAGGTTTATAGGGAAGGGGTATTGAGAAGGAGAGGGGAAGGCGAGGGGGTGAGGGAGGGGCGTGTGACGTGGCGGTTGTGCATTTTTTTAAACCTGTTCCCGGGGCAGCCACATGGAGCGCACGTGGACGGCGGGAGGGGCGGGGCAGGGCGCGGAGGAAGGCTCGTTTTTTATGTCCGCGTGTCTTTTCGTCCCACTCGCGTCTTTTAGTTCAGCGCTGGTAGGCTGATAATTATAGGCACCTCCCAGGCACGTACGCACTGATTTTTTTTGTTTTTTACTTTAGGAAATATATCTGCGTCTTACATTTTTCTATTTTTTATTTCAAGGCGATTTGCTTTTTTAATTATATATTTATGTTTTCTCTTCCCATTCCATCTTTTCTATTAGCCTTTATTAATTTCGTAAGTGAGTTTTCCTTGTTTCATGAGTCTTTCTGCGTTATTGTTCTGTTATCAGCTACGTAACTCTCTCGAATTTATTATATATTCACTTATTCAACTTATAACAAAAGAGGTGAAGCAAAGGCAAAACATATTATAAGAAAATCGCAAGTCGCTCCTAACACAAAAGAAAAAAAAAAAGATACAAAAGATGACAAAAGTTGCATATTTTAAGTGTAAATTTTGTGATTAGTTCTCATCTCGGCTGAACCATCATTCCTCCTTTGTTTCCCAGTGCATGTAGAGCGTGTTGGGTCTTCCTGTTTGTGCCGCGTCGAGTTACTCACTGGGTCTGAATGTCTTGTTTGGGTCAACACTTTCTCAAGACTTTTCGTTGTTTTCAGATCTTGGTTGAGGCAATATTTCAATCACGGAGACACTTGCTGTTTGTCCCGCGCCGAGTTACAGGCGGCGAAGATCTTGTTTTGCCATGCTGCATTTTTCTTTCACTCCTCTGTTCCGTGAATCTTCCTTCCTCGCTCTCATAACCTGTAGAGCGTGGTGATGTATTCTGCTTGCTCTTGCGTCGAGACTCCGGCTCTGAGTATCTTGTTTTGCTATTACGAAATTTTCCTCCTCTGCTACGTTAATGAGCTTCTTCCTCTTACATCCTCCTTGCTCCTTGTTAATGCTGTGTTTATGCCGGTTGTTGATATCTCGTTTACACGGGTTGTTATGTCTTGTTCTGTCATCATTTCCTTCTTTATTTTATTCGGCTGCTTAAATGCTTCTTCCTATCCTATAATATATGATAAGGTTGGATGCCACAGTCATTAGCGAACAGAGTTGGGGCTAATGACCTCCAAGCTATGGAGCCCCCCATGATTATGTGTCGGGAAAATAAACGTGGGTGGAGGTATCATATATGTAGTAGTAGTAGTAGTAGTAGTAGTAGTAGTAGTAGTATAAGTAGTAGTAGCAATAGCAGTGGTAGTAGTAGTAATAGTAGTAGTAGTAGTAGTAGTAGTAGTAGTAGTAGTAGTAGTAGTAGTAGTAGTAGTAGTAGTAATAGCAGCAGCAGTAATAGTAGTAGTAGTAGTAGTAGTAGTAGTAGTAGTAGTAGTAGTAATAATAGCAGCAGCAGCAGTAATAGTAGCAGTAGTAGTAGTAGTAGTAGTAGTAGTAGTTATGTTGTTGTTGTTGTTGTTGTTGTTGTTGTTGTTGTAGTGGTGATAATGTGGATTATGATGATGATGATGATGATGATGAAGAAAATAATAATAATGGTAATAACAGTAGTAACAATATAAGTAACTCGGGCCCTGGCCACGCACTCGGCGGCCTCGCTCACCTGCACGGGCAGTCACACGGCTCTCAGGTGAACAGCAGCCCCGCCACGGGTGATGCTGACCTTCACTGTGACCTCAAACTTGCCGGGAACGTGTTTAGTCCTGCGTTTTCACATTCATCCAACGATGCCAGATTGTCTCACTCAGCCTCCTATATTTACCGACATACGAACCAAAAACTATCTCGTGGACCCCAATAAGGAGATTCACTTATAATTATCGTTAAAATAGTTAATTCCTGATGTTTCTTGGCAATAGTTAGCCGTCAGAAACCGTTAATACTATCCTCTGAGTACGATATCTGGCATCGGTGCATTAATCTGTTTTTTTATTATTGTTTTGTTCATTAGCATCTTCAAGTATTACTAATCGACTGTAGGAGGAGACCTTTCCAAACGTTTTGCTTCTTGCCCTTTCTCATGTTAGTGTATTCCGTTCTGCCCCGTGAAATGCTATAGTTTAATTTTTCTTTCCGGTTCGTGGTCGGCCCTGACATCTACAGTTTCTAGCATGCCACTCTGTTACTTTAGTTGTCCCTTTCCTATCAATCCGACGCATAATATGACCTGCCCACGTCTGATTCGTGCTGTTGATTGCCGTTATGATATCTTTAACCTTTTTCTTTGTTCCCTAAATCATGATGCTGGTTTCCTCTCTCTCCATATTGTACACGACATTTTTGTTTTATTATATTTTTGTGCACTTTTTAGCATTTTTTGTGGGACGCCGAATTTCTGAACTATCTTATCCCTATTTCATGTTATATCGAGCACGCAATAGTTTTCTTTCATTCTTCTTTAGCTAGTTTTAACAAGCATTTCTTATCTTTCTGTTTTAATTTCCTCGACTCGACCTTCCTCTATGCTGTATTTTAACCTCCTTATGCAAACAAACCAATAATATTCAGACATTACGTAATATTTTTTTGTGATCATAAATATCTTCTTTTTCGTAAACTTCTGTACCAAGTAATTATTAACCTAAAGACGCAGTTCCTCGGTGTTTTAATAGCCTTCCCCTCCCCCCTTCTTCTTAACCTCTCCCACCTCAACTGCATACTCCTCCCTTTCTCTCCCTCACAACTTTACATGTTTAACACCTCCCAAACTCTCTTCCTCCCTCCTCTTTCTACCTGTTTATTCTGGTCCCCCTCTTCCTCACCTCCCCATCTCCTTCACCTGTATACGAGGGGAAAGCAAATAGACTTTTAGATTAACCCTGTGTAGTTGATCTGTTTTGGTGTTGTTGGTAAGATGTTGTATCCCCACACTCCCCCTCTCCTCCTCCTCCTCCTACTCCTACTCCTCCCTAACCAGCGTATCATTCCCTCCTCCTTCTCCTAATTCCTCACCTCCCTCCCTCCCTCCCACCCACCCCCCGCACACAACTCTCCAACATGTGTTCGCCATAACCGGTTCTCGCGTAATGGTCTCACACGCGTTCATACACACACACACACACACACATACACACACACACACACACACACACACACACACACACACACACACACACACATTTTTCTTTAGCTGGTTTGTGCTAGAAAAGGAAATGATGAGTCTAAATTGAATTAGTTCATTTCATCAGAGAGAAAATTGTAAAAAAAAGGGTTAGTTATATTCGGGGAAGTAATGAATATATGAATAAAAATGAACAAATGAGAGAGAGAGAGAGAGAGAGAGAGAGAGAGAGAGATGGGGAGATAAGAGATAGCGGACGCTGCATAGGTATGGAAAGAGAAACATAGATAAGATAAGAGACGTGAAAGAAAAAGAGAAATTAGACACTAAAAAACAAAGGTAAAAGAGAAAGTGCGACATGAAAGTAACCGAACGAAGAAAACACGGCGTTTGTTTAGAGAACTAGAAAACACGCCGCTTTGTTTGGACAGAAAGAAAAATTGACGTTTGGCCGCGATAACAACAGGTGTGATGAGAACACACACACACACACACACACACACACACACACACACACATCGCTTCATAGCTCGGTGGATACTACCTTTAGCTGTCACCAGGCAGTCTGAGGTTCGAGTCGCGACGAGGATATTAAAAGATTTTTTCCCAAACATAAGCGGTTACTGTCCCCCACTGAGTACCGGGGGGTGAGGGGGGTGGGGGGGGGAGAGCGAGGCCCCGGCAGTACCCAGAGATCGGTCTTCCGAGGTTAAATGAGAGAGAGAATACTGGCTGGTGATCACGAGTCTGACATGTGGGTGAATGACACACACACACACACACACACACTTACCGACCCTTCCCCCACCCACCCACTCCATCGCACATATATATTTACTTCCACCGTCACATACCTATCTACCACACACACACACACACAGACAAACACACACTTGTCCATCCCCCGCTCCCACCCCCCTACACTCACATCTATTATCGCCCCCTCCCTCCACACTCAGCCTGCCTCGCCCTGAAGGATAACCGGCGGCAGGAAAACCACTCTGGAAATAATGCAGCGACTCATTCATCTTGTGCTGCTATTCTCGGGGGTTAACGTGGATCTCTCTTTCTCCGAGTAGCAAGGTGGGCGGTAATGGTTTTTGTCGCTGCTTTCTGTATGTTGGCTTGTCTGTTTGTTTGTCTGTTACCTTTTTTTGTTTGTGTCTGTTTGTCTGTTTGCCTGTTTTCCTGTTTGTCTGTTTGCCTGTTTTCCTGTTTGTTTGTTTACCTTTTTTTTGTTTGTGTCTGTTTGTCTGTTTGCCTGTTTTCCTGTTTGTTTGTTTACCTTTTTTTTTGTTTGTGTCTGTTTGTCTGTTTACCTGTTTTCCTGTTTGTTTGTTTATCTTCTTTTTGTTTTTTACCTGTTTTTTTCTGTTTACTATTTCTGTTTGCCTGTTTATCTATTTACCTGTTTTTGTTTCTGTTTACCTGTTTTTTTTCTGTTTACTTGTTTTTTGTTTGCTTGTTTATCTATCTACCTGTTTTCATTTCTGTTTACCTGTTTTTGTCTGTTTACTTGTTTTTGTCTGTTTATCTATCGACCTGTTTTTGTTTGTCTGTTTACCTGTTTTTTTATCTGTTTACTTGTTTTTTTGTTTGCCTGTTTATCTATCTACCTGTTTTCATTTCTGTTTACCTGTTTTTGTCTGTTTACTTGTTTTTTGTTTGCCTGTTTATCTAGCTACCTGTTTTTTGTTTGTCTGTTTACCTGTTGTTTGTTTTAGTGTGGGTTTACCTGTTCTTAGTTTGCTTTTCTATGCACCTGTTTTTTGGTCGTGTGTCGGTTACCATAATACATAAGAGAAAAACAGATTGGCATTTAGTCGACCCACAACCTTCGCAGAATCTCTCAAACTGGTTGACTTTTGGGTCCACTGAAACAAAAAATGACTGACCGATGGCGAAGAAATGAAAGAAAAGTTGATTGCATTAATTACTGCGACCATAGAGAGAAAAAAAGCGATAAAAAACAACTGAGTGATGGCGAAAAAATGAGAGAAAACTGACTGACTGAATGACTTAGTGTGACCATATGGAAAAACAAAACAAAACAAAGACTAACTGAAAGGTGGCGAAGAAACGAGAGAAAACTGATTGGGCGACCATCTGGAAAAACAAAACAAAATAAAGAATAACTGAATGATGGCGAAGAAACGAGAGAAAACTGATTGGGCGACCATCTGGAAAAACAAAACAAAATAAAGAATAACTGAATGATGGCGAAGAAACGAGAGAAAACTGGTTGACTGCATGACTTAGTGTGATCATCTGGAAAAGAACAATAAAACCTAACCAAATTAATGGCGAGTTAACGAAGAAAACAAGCTGGGTGAATTACTTACATCCATATTTTCAAATGCATAAGTCTCCCATTACGACTATTTCGCAAAACCACAGTGAAGATTAACCGGGTTTTTATGGTGGATTTCTCGTTCAAAATGCACCAGTCGGGTAAAAAACTACCAATAGAATCGCAAAACAGTCCGTGAAAATCCCGACAACTTCTACGAGAGGCTTTTCCAACAGGCGAACTGAGGTAGGAAAAGTTGGAAAGTTTCGTTTAGTCGGCGCAACATCTGTAGTCATATGCCGGAGAGACAGGAGGGGAAGGAATTATGGGAGCAGGGAACAGATCCCAGGAGACGGGACAGAACCCCCGATTAATACCTGGTACCCATTCACTGCTGGGTGGACAGGGGCGTAGGGTATCGGAAAAGCCGCCTATTTTTTTCCTCTCCGCCCGGGATTCGAACCCGGGCTCTCTCGGTTGTGCGCGGCGAACTGAGGCGCCGAGACGTTTAGGAACGCGCGGCTTTAGTTCGATATTATTAGACACTTCCACCTCTCACAACAGCTGATCCCAAAGGTCAAGCAGGAGACTAATTTGATTTGATTTGAGATTTGACTTGATTTGATTTAATTTGATATTTGATTTGATTTGATATTTGATTTGATTTGATTTGATTTGATTTGATTTGATTTGATTTGATTTGATTTGATTTGATTTGATTTGATTTGATTTGATTTGAGATTTGATTTGATTTGATTTGATTTGATTTGATTTGAGATTTGATTTGATTTGATTTGATTTGATTTGAGATTTGATTTGATTTGATTTGAGATTTGATTTGATTTGATTTGATTTGATTTGATTTGATTTGAGATTTGATTTGATTTGATTTGATTTGATTTGATTTGATTTGATTTGATTTGAGATTTGATTTGATTTGAGATTTGATTTGATTTGATTTGATTTGATTTGATTTGATTTGATTTGAGATTTGATTTGATTTGATTTGAGATTTGATTTGATTTGATTTGAGATTTGATTTGATTTGATTTGATTTGATTTGATTTGATTTGATTTTATTTGATTTTATTTGTTTTGATTTTTGATTTGATTTGATTTGATTTGAGATTTGGTTGATTTGATTTGATTTGATTTGATTTGGTTGGTTGGTTGATTTGATTTGATTTGGTTGATTTGATTTGGTTGATTTGGTTGATTTGATTTGGTTGATTTGATTTGATTTGATTTGGTTGATTTGATTTGATTTGATTTGATTTGATTTGATTTGATTTGGTTGGTTGATTTGATTTGAGATTTGGTTGATTTGATTTGATTGGTTGATTTGATTTGATTTGATTTGATTTGATTTGATTTGATTTGGTTGGTTGATTTGATTGGTTGATTTGATTTGATTTGATTTGATTTGATTTGATTTGATTTGATTTGGTTGGTTGGTTGGTTGATTTGATTTGATTTGATTTGATTTGATTTGATTTGATTTGGTTGATTTGGTTTGATTTGATTTGATTTGGTTGATTTGATTTGATTTGATTTGGTTGGTTGGTTGGTTGATTTGATTTGATTTGGATTTGATTTGATTTGTTGATTTGGTTGATTTGGTTGGTTGGTTGATTTGATTTGATTTGATTTGATTTGATTTGATTTGATTTGATTTGATTTGATTTGGTTGGTTGGTTGATTTGATTTGATTTGATTTGATTTGGTTTGATTTGATTTGATTTGATTTGATTTGATTTGGTTTGGTTGATTTGATTTGGTTGATTTGATTTGGTTGATTTGATTTGGTTGGTTGATTTGATTTGATTTGATTTGATTTGATTTGAGATTTGATTTGATTTGATTTGATTTGATTTGATTTGATTTGATTTGATTTGATTTGATTTGATTTGATTTGATTTGATTTGATTTGATTTGATTTGAGATTTGATTTGATTTGATTTGATTTGATTTGATTTGATTTGATTTGATTTGAGATTTGATTTGATTTGATTTGATTTGATTTGAGATTTGATTTGATTTGATTTGATTTGATTTGATTTGAGATCTGATTTGAGAGTTGATTTGAGATTTGATTTGATATTTAATTTGATTTGATTTGATTTGATTTGAATTGATATTTGATTTGATTTGAGATTTGATTTGATTTGAGACTAATTTGATTTGAGACTAATTTGATTTGGGACTAGTTTAAGACTAATTTGATTGAGACTAATTTGTTCGATATTATTAGACACTTCCGCCTTTCACATCAGCTATTTCCAAAGGCCAAATAGGAGACTAATTTGATTCTAATGAGTGTGTTCTTAGGTTCATGGTACAGAAGAGTCCAACTACCACCAGGGCCATAAAACTACTACCCCTGGAAATGCCCAAAACTCCTATGAAAACCGTGTCAAATATGATGTTATTAGGCACTTCCGCCTCTCACATCAGCTACTTCAAGAGGCCAAATAGGAGACCAATTTGATTCTAATGAGTGTTCCCTTTGGTTCATGGTGCAGAAGAAGAGTCCAGCTACCCCCAGGGTCATAAAACTGCTACCCCTATAAATGCCCAAAACTCCTGTGAGAACCATGTCAAATATGTGTGCTTGGGCGCCGAGATGTTCTAGAATATGACCCTGATGATTAGGACGACCATATGGACAAACCCGCCAATGCTTTTAGGGCAAACCATGAGTGCTTCAAAACGGCACCGAAAGTTTGTTGGAAAGTAGACCGACCTCGACCGTGAATGTTTTATGTGGGCAAAGGGCGAAGAAAGACAAATGAAGAAAAAATAGGTTAGCGAAAAAAAAATCTGAATAAGCGAATGAATAAAAGAAAATGAAGATACGAGAGGAGAAAATAGAGGCGAAAGAAGAAGAAACAGTAAGAAGCGAGAGAAGAAAAAAAAGAATAAAGAAGCGGAAGCAGAAGAAAAAATAAAGAAGCGAAAGAAGAATAAAAAATAAAGAAGGGAAAGAAGAAGGAAGAAGAAAGAACCGAAATAGGAAGAGAGAACGAGAAGAAGGGCAAATAAAAAGACAAAAGAAAATGGAAAAATAAAGGATCGAAAAAAAGAAAAAATGAAGAAGTGAAAGAAGAAAAAATAAGAAAAAAGCGAAAGAAGAAAAAAACAAGGAATTGAAATAAGGACGAATAAAGAAGCGAAAGAAGGAGGAACAAGGAAGATGAGAAAGAAGAAAGAAGAGAGAAGCGAGAGATGAAAAAGAGAATAGAAACGCTTAAAAAGAAAAAAAAAGAGAAAGAATAAAGAAGCGAAAGAAGAAGAAAGAACAGAGAAGCTTAAGAAGAAACGAAGCGAAAGAAGAAAGAAGAGAAGAAAAAATAAGGAATTGAAAGAAGGACGAATAAAGAAACGAAAGAAGAAAGTAAAAAGGGGGAAAAAAAGAACGAAGCGAAAAAAGAAAGTAAAAATGGGAAAGAAGAAAGAAACGAAAGAAGAAAGAAAAAAAGGGAAAGAAGAAAGAAACGAAAGAAGAAAGTAAAAAAAGGGAAAGAAGAAAGAAACGAAAGAAGAAAGTAAAAAAAGGGAAAGAAGAAAGAAACGAAAGAAAAACAAAGAAGAAAGAAGTGAAAGAAGAAAGAAGCAAGAAATGAAAAAAATGAAGAATAGAGAAGCTAGAGGAGAAAAAGAAGAAAATACGAAAGAAGAAAGAAGAAAGAAATGAAAAAAATAAAGAATAGAGAAGCTAGAGGAGATAAAGAAGAAAATACGAAAGAAGAAAGAAGAAAGAAATGAAAAAAATAAAGAATAGAGAAGCTAGAGGAGATAAAGAAAAAAATACGAAAGAACAGAGAAGCGAAGACTCACGTAGCTGGGAGGTGCAAAATTCCGCCCAGTCCATACGAGGCTCCGGGTGCGATAAAATCCGATCAACAAACTGGCCGACACAACGAGCGGCACGCACTGTTTGGGGTCCTCGCTTTAGTGTGTTGGTTCTGCTCCTAAAAAGATGGCTTATGCATTGGTTCCTTAACGTATTTATTTTGTGTTTTATTTATTACTTTTTTATGATAACAGGAGGTGGACGAAAGGCTAAAAAAAAAAGTCCAGCAACGTGAAAAGTCCAAAAACACATAAGGAAGGGATGTCTTACGTGGTTCAGAGGAATATAAAAGAAGAAAGTAAAGAAGCGAATGAAGAAGAAAGGACAAAGAAGCGAATGAAGAAGAAAGAACAAAGAAGCGAATGAAGAAGAAAGAACAAAGATACGAAGGGATAAGAAAATAATAAAGAAACAAAAGAAGGAAAGAATAAGGAAGCGAAAGAAGAAGACAGAGGCGAAAGAAGAAGAAAGAATGAATAAGCGAAGGAAGAACATAACGAGAAGAAAGAATTAAGACACGAAATAAGAATTAGTAAAGGTGTAAAAGAAAGAATAAAGAAGCGAAAGAAGAAGAAACAGCAAAGAAGGGAAAACAGAAGAGGGAACAAGTAAGCGAAAGAAGAAAAAATAATAAAGAAGCAAGAGAAAAAAGAAGGAATAAAGAAGCAAAGGCTCAAGCAGTTCAAAACATTCCTTGAGGCGACAGCTGTAACGCTAACACCTCTTTACGATTAGTCAGCAACACCTTTACACACGCCAGCACTATGGCGCAGTGAATCACGCTGGTGGAGCAACCATAGGTACAGTATACTTACCTGAACCGGAAGCCTCGTCCCCCCCCTTGTCATAGCTACGGGAACTGATTGGTTGGATGAGAGGACAGGGCCGTAATTTCTGGGGGGTAGGGGGCTAGGTTTTCAAAATGCCCCTAATTGTCATTAATTAAAATAAAAAAAAACTCCCGAGCTGTGCATGCTCGCTTCGCTTGTCACGCTCTCTTTCCCCCCTTCCTACTCATGAGCCTAGAGTGCCCTCTAGGGTGGCCGGAGCTACGGAGGCATGGCCTAGGTCGAGGGGAAGGAAGAAAGACGAGCTGATCTTCCTGGCTCTTTCCTGTCGGGACTGCCTACGACTCGGAGATTGGGGGGTAAAGGGTTTGACGATACTTGTAGGCTAAGGCGCACCCATGGAGCCCCTCACTTAACCCTCGGGTATACCAGCTACAGCCAAATTTGACGTGACTCACCATGACACCTCTCTCTCACTCTCGTTAAAAATACTATAACGTTTGTATTTTCCATCATTATAATTGTTATCTGTGACTATTTTCGTATCATTAATATTTCGTTCATATGTTAGAGATGAATAGATAGATAGGTAGATAGATAAAGAGATAGATAGACACACACACACAGAGAGAGAGAGAGAGAGAGAGAGAGAGAGAGAGAGAGAGAGAGAGAGAATGTGGCGATTCGATATTGTTTTCGGTGTTTCCTTTTTTTTAAGATTCCCATCCTGCTCTCAGTTATTATTTTCCTGTCTTTATCTGACGCTATTTTTCATTCGATCCTTCTTTATTTTCTTTTAATCATCCCTCCATCTTCACTTTCTCTCTCTCTCTCTCTCTCTCTCTCTCTCTCTCTCTCTCTCTCTCTCTCTCTCTCTCTCTCTCACACACACCACACACACACACACACACACACACACACACACACACACACACACACACACACACACACACACACACACACACACACACACACACACACACACACACACACACACACACACACACACACACACATATGAAGAAATTAAAAGTACAGCATTGGGAGGTTACAAGTCTTGTATGTTATGTCATGTAAAAATTCAGATATATGATAAAGAAGAAAATATGGAATATAGAAAAAGGAAAATGTGAGATATTTACACAAAACTACTATACAATGCTATACTACTATAGAATATACAACTAGACGATATACATTATTATTATTATTATTATTATTATTATTATTATTATTATTATTATTATTATTATTGTGTGTGTGTGTGTGTGTGTGTGTGTGTGTAATAATTATAATAATAATAATAATTGTAATAATAACAATAATAATAATTGCATTTGTTATATTCAATATTTTTTCTTCCATATTTACTCCTTACCCTTTGTTTGTATTTATATATGATCTAAATATATAAGACATTAGACTACCAACACTGTACTTTTGATTTAATCAGGAGAGAGAGAGAGAGAGACTGAAGGACAACGAAGAAAAAAAGGGAAGGTAAAGATGTAGAGAAAATAAAAGAAAATAGAGAAAAAACGAATGCATCAACCCAGTATGAGATAAAGATAGAAAAAGGGTAACTGGAAGCAAGAAGGGAGCTACGAAATAAAAGAGCAACATAGCGCGAGAAAAGTCTCAAGGAAAGCAAACAAAGGAGCAAAAGAAAGATTAGGAACTAAAGCTGTATAGAGGGAGGTGGTGAGTATCATAGGAATTAATAAATAAATGAGAGAAAATAATGGAAGGAGGAAATAAGAAAAAAATGACAATGAAAATCAAATGGGAAATAAAAAAGTGAATAAAAGGAAAAACAAAAGGACGCAAGAGAGAAACAATAATAAAGAAATACAGCAGAAGTAAGACAAAGATAAAAGTTAAATAAAGGGACGCCGAAACATAGAAGAAAGAGATTGAGATTTAAGGAAAGAAGAAAATATGAAAGAAAGAAATGAAAGAAAGGAAGATTAATATCAAAACGGAGAAAGACAAAGAGAGATAGAGAAGGAAAGCGGGAAAAAATAATATAAAACAATAATACGTAGTAATGATGATGATGATAATAATGATAATAATAAGAATAATGATAAACAATAACAGTAATGGTGATGATGATAATAATGCTATTAATAATTATATTATTAATAAAAATAACTGTAATGATGATGATAATAATAATACTGTTAATAATATTAACAACAATAATAACAAAAACAACAACAATAATAATAATAATAATAATAATAATAATAATAATAATAATAATAATAATAATAATAATAATAATAATAATAATAATAATAATAATAGTAATAATGATAATAATGATAATAATGATAATAATAATAATAATAATAATAATAATAATAATAATAATAATAATAATAATAATAATAATAATAATAATAATAATAATAATAATAATAATAATAATAATAGCATGAATTTTCTTTTAAACTTAGTATCAAAATTCTTGGTGCTTTAATCATATCATTATCAATATTTTCATATATTCAAATACCTTGTCATTGATATTTATAATAATATTGATATAAACATTTAATATTATCATTATTATTATTGTTATTATTATTATTATTATTATTATTATTATTGTAGTGTGTAGTGTAGTAGTAGTGTGTGTGTGTAGTAGTAGTAGTAGTAGTAGTAGTAGTAGTAGTAGTAGTAGTAGTAGTAGTAGTAGTAGTAGTAGTAGTAGTAGTAGTAGTAGTACATATCGGTATTGTTATTGTCATTTTTATTAATATTATCTATTCTTATTCTTATTTCTGCTTATTTATTTATTTCACATTATTTTGTTATCATTTTCCCCCATTTTTCCTCTCTCTCTCTCTCTCTCTCTCTCTCTCTCTCTCTCTCTCTCTCTCTCTCTCTCTCTCTCTCTCTCTCTCTCTCTCTCTCTCTCTCTCTCTCTCTCTCTCTCTCTCTCTCTCTCTCTCTCTCTCTAACTCTCTCTCTCTAGAAATCTCTCTCTCTCTCTCTCTCTCTCTCTCTCTCTCTCTCTCTCTCTCTCTCTCTCTCAGTGGTCCTCAGCCTGATTTGACTCTTCAAAAAACAAGCTCGACCAAGTCACTTTCCTTCAATAATATCAACAAGAGTAGAAATGCAACGTTTAGGAGCCTTCTGATTAATGTAAAATCACTTAGGTTTAAGGACACATCACCTAGTCTGGACCATGGGGTCTAAGTGGTCTGATTTTCTATGTAAATCTATGTAAATCTCTCTCTCTCTCTCTCTCTCTCTCTCTCTCTCTCTCTCTCTCTCTCTCTCTCTCTCTCTCTCTCTCTCTCTCTCTCTCTCTCTCTCTCTCTCTCTCTCTCTCTCTCTCTCTCTCTAGATAGATAGATAGATAGATAGATAGATAGATAGATAGATAGATAGATACTTCTTTTTCTTTCTTTTATTGTGTGTGTGTGTGTGTGTGTGTGTGTGTGTGTGTGTGTGTGTGTGTGTGTGTGTGTGTGTGTGTGTGTGTGTGTGTGTCGTGAGAAAACAGCTCCCTGGAGAGCTGAGCATCTCATTAGCCCAGCCCTGGGCAATCCCTAGGCCAATAAGGGATTAACCCCTCCGCTCTCTACTCCAAGGCTAGCCCCGCGGGGCGCGAACGGCTCGCCTTGCTCCCCGTGTGGCGAGATATTTTGACCCAAGGCAAGTATAGAGAAGGTATCGTCATACAAGCGGGAGGAAATCACTCGTTGGCAACTCCTATAGCCTTCACGCTTAGCCCCGCCCCATCCTCGTTGTCTGCCCAAACCGACGACTTCACACACCTCACTCCCACCCTGTTTCTTGACCCCAACATTCATTTTTACGAAAAACTGAGACCACCATCATATTTCTGAGAAAATTCTGCATCACACTAGCATAAAATTGTAACCATAATGTAAAATTACACATACGAAAATCAGAGTTAAATGAAGTAGGGAATAAATATTTTCTTGCACTTATTTCCATTCAACTCCTTAGTACTCAGCTGGTTTTCGTTGCATCACTTTTTTAAGCACAGATCCTAAATCTGCATGCTTTTCTGCTTTGATGGTGTAGGGTACGTCCCGAGGTAAAAATATACATAGGGTCAAAATCGCCACCGAACATAAGCCGCGCCGTGTTCATTCGCATCGGCAATTGATTACTCAAGTCTGGCTCGCCGTTCACCTCAAGCCGTGGCTTTGGGGCTGTGCGTGAGCGGCGAGTCTGACTTGAGTAAACAATTGCCGATGCTATGAATTGTCACGCGGCAGGTTCAGAAGGCGATTTGACCCTATTTACTGGGCTTACAAGTGAAGCGAAAACCAGCATGCAGTAAGTGGATGAGAGAATAGTGCAATAACTCTGATTTTCTGTAAACATGGTGAAAGGACAAATTAGTCGAGGAAGGGGCGGAGCTTATCGAGACGCCAGCCAATCATCGTCCAGGATGAGATGCCGTGAACATTTCTATTTATAATTTTTATTCACCGACAATTGCTTCATAGGGTATAGTATAGCAAAAAATCCACATCTTATTTTATCTTATTGTAGTAGTTTATAACATAAAAAACATCCGAGAGGTCCTAATAAAAAAGCTCATTTCAAAATTTGGTTCTTCACGTTCTATGAGAGTGACGATACCTCTCTATACTTGCCTTGCTCTACTCTCCTTCCTATGCGCGCAACAGACACAAGGAGGAAAGTGACCGCGGGGAGTTTTAGGCCTTATTCTGTCCACACCGTGAGGGTAATTAGGAACTCTGTTCTAGAGCCCCCTCTAGTCCCCCCAAAAAACTGCCAAAATTACGGGCCTGAAGGAGGTTGGAGCTAAGAGTTAATGTTACTTTGGAGCAGCGTTACCATATTATCGTACTCAAAACATCGCATTCATCAGTTCCAGGGCCCAAAACTTTCGTAGGCACACAGATAACGCGATTCTAGTTAAAGTTATCGTTACAAGCGTTACTTGTTGGCGTTTGTTTCCTATAGCTGTGAGTCAAAAACCGAAAAATACGATGTGCTGAGTGGCTGAGTACGATAATTTGGTAATGCTGCTTTGGAGGGAGGGTGAGGAAAGGGGCGGCGGAGAGTCTGGGCCAGTTTAGTGTACATCAATGATCTTGATTGCGGTAAAACTTGGTCGGTGATATAAGCAAGCTTGCTGATGACAAAAATAAAAAGGAAGACTCATCATTTAATACAATGACGCCGAGGTACTACTTCAGGAGGAACTAGATGGCCTGTATGAGTGGGGTGATGCAGTTCAACATCGACAAATGCATCGTCCCAAGTGTGGTAAAAATAACCCCCAAAGTAAATACACATCAAATAACACAGTTCTCGACCACTACTGCTGCGGAAGGGATATGGGTGCGCGTGTGAGCTCTGACTTTCGACTCAGAAATCATTGCATTGCTGCCAGAAACCAATAGGTATTGGATTGTATTTCTAGAAGTGCATGTAAGGAGCCGGAGCGCAGAAGTTATCCTTAAATTGTATCTGGTACTTGTTAGCTCTCACCTGGATCATGCTGCTCAGTTTTGGTGCCTCTATCACAGGAATGGTATGGATTCTCACCAAGTAATACTGAGAAAAATGAATAAAAAGATCCAGGGACTTAAGAACTGGCGTACCGAAAAACAAACAAAAAAACTTAACTTATATAATTTGAAAAGACGTAGACTGCTAGAGGATTTAACTGAATTATTTTTTTTTACAGCAAAGGAGACAGTTCAAGGGCGTAAAGAAAAATATATATAAAAGAAGCCCGCTACTTACTGCTCCTGAGGTTGGGTGAAGGAATTAATAAGGGCGATTAAGATGAGGTGCTGACATTAAAGAACGCATGCACGATCACGCATTAACGGGTACGAGCTAGACAAATTCGATTCAGGAAGGAACGGGCAAGAACTGGTTCACGACGAGACTGGTAAATGGGTAGAACAAACTGGTTAGGCACGTAGTTGACAGACATTTTTTTTTACAGCAAAGGAGACAGCACAAGGGCACAACAAAACAGGAAACAACAATAAAAAAGCCCGCTACTCGCTGCTCCTGTAAAGAATCCGAAGAGGTGGCCGAAAGAGCAGTCAATTACGTGAGAAGAGGTGTCCTGATAATTGAAATCTTTAAAGTGAGGTTAGATGTATTTATGGATGGGAAGGGAATTCAGAGCCACGTGTTGTCCTGCTTTTCTCATGTTTTCTGTTTTGTTGTTGATTCAAATACTTTCTTCCTATTTTCATATATTTTCCTTCCTTCAGTGTAAGTTTTTTTTCCCTTTTCATGAGTTTCCATTTTGCTATTGTCTAATTTTTATTGTGTTTGTTACCTTTCTGTTCTTCAAATTTTACACCAGTTTTTCTCTGTCTGTCTGTCTGTCTGTCTGTGTCTGTCTGTCTGTCTGTCTGTCTGTCTGTCTGTCTGTCTGTCTCTCTCTCTCTCTCTCTCTCTCTCTCTCTCTCTCTCTCTCTCTCTCTCTCTCTCTCTCTCTCTCTCTCTCTCTCTCGTATTGTCAGTTTTTTTTTTTTATTATTATTGTTCCCTCTCTGACCGGCCTCTTGTGGTCTCCTTGAATCCTCGTGTGAACCAGATCCAACACGACACTCAACACCTTCCCACTCCGGTGAAAGTCGCGCACGTGAACTGACAATCCCGCACGTGGAGGCAGCATGCAACTACCTGGAGGCAATTAGCACACAAAAGACTACCTGATCAACACACAACAGGCGACTCCACACCTGCTCACACCGGTAAGAGCCACACGCCAGGTGCAATGATTAGGTCCATATTCCCAGACGCTTTCCACTCCAACAACAAAGACCACAAAGAAGATTAGTCGGATTCTCATTAGTGCTTTTTCACATTCATGGTGCAGAAGTATTGTCAAACTATCATAAGGCTCATAAAACTATCCATGGAAATTCACGCAACAACCTCTACCAAAGATGTATCAAATGTGGGTGTGTGAGCCCTGAAATGTTTGAGGATATGTCCCAGGTCGTGAAGTATTCCTAAAGTACCGGCCTCTTGCAGACTCCTCACGTTCTTATGTTCTTATTAATCACGTCTATATTCCCACCCGCTTTCCACTTTCCCAACAAATGTTTATAAGAGCCATAAGGAAATTTGTCGGGTTCTCATAACTGTTTCTTCTCCCCTTCCTCCTCCTCCTCTTCATCTCTTCTTTACTTCTCCCATCCTTTGTTCTTCCATTTCCTGCCTTACTCTTTCTCCTTTATCCCATCCATCTTGATTCTTCTTCTCTTTCATCTCTCTTCCCCGTTCCCTTCTTTCATTTTTCTTCATCTTTGTCTCTGGTTCTCATGACTGTTTCTTCTCTCCTTCCTGCTCCTCCTCCTCTTCACTCTCCATCTCCTTTTCCTCTCTCCTCCTTTGTTCTACCTCCCCCTCTTTCATTTCTTGCCCCACGCTTCCTCCTTCACTCTCTGGTTTTCATGAGCGTTTCTTCTCCCCTTCCTACTCCTCCTCCTCTTCACTCTCCCTCTCCTTTTTCTCTCTCCTCCTTTGTCCTTCCTCCTCCTCTTCCAATTCTTGCCTTACACTTCCTCGTTCACTCCATCCATCTTGATTTTTCTTCACTTCAATCACTCTTCCCCTGTTCCCTTCTTTCCTGTTCTCTTTATCTGTCTCCATGGCTTATAAAACTAGCCATGGAATTACCCACAACAGCCTCCAGGAAAACCTTACCTAATGTGAATATGTAACGGCCTTATTCCTAAACATTTCGCCTCCCAAGCACACATATTTGGTAAGGCTTTCATGGGTGCTTTGGGTATTTCCAGGGGTAGTTTTGCGGTCCTGGTGGTAGTATAACTCTTCTTCTATACCACGAACCTAAGAAAACACTCATTAGAACCCGTCTGATCTTCCATTTGGCCGCTGGAGATAGTTGATGTGAAGGTTGGAAGCGTCTCAGAACACCCGAATTTGACCCTCCACCAGAAATTGATCTCTCATTTGGCTACTCTACTTTTATCTTGTATCTGGACACCTCTCCTTCCGAAATTGACCTATCTTTCGGCCACTCCTTTAACTCTTTATAGGAACAGTGAGTAGCGGGCTTTTTTTTTCACATTTGTTACCTTTTTATGCCCTTGAACTGACGCCTCTGTTGTAAAAAAAAAAAAAAAAAAAAAGGAGCAGCATTTAGTGGGATTTTTTTTTTTTTTTTTTGTTCTACACTTTTTTTATACCCTATAAAAAAAATAATAAACTAACCAAAGCCCGGAAGTGTCTGAGAATATAAGCCTGGTACACGTGAAGGAAGCTACCTGTCCTCTCTCTTCCCAGGTATGCAAAGCGGCGCAGAGTTACCTGGCGGGCTGGTGAGGTGTTACGCAAGGCACACACAAACCTGTCAGTTATATCACAGGTGAGGTGGCGGGGCGGGTCCACCTCACCTGCGTCTTCCTTTCCTGGTGTTTCCTCCATCCCACCTGCCTAGCCTTCCCTTCTTCCTCCCTCTTCCTCTCTGTCTCTACCTATCCTCCCTCTCTTCCTTCGCCTCCTATTCCCCTTCATGTATATTACCTATCATCATCCCTTCATCATTCTTCTTATCAACCTTCCTATTCCTCTCTCTTAATCTTCTTCTTCTTCCTCTTCCTCTTCTTCCTCTTTTTCTTTTTCTTCTTCTTCTTCTTCTTCTTCTTCTTCTTTTTCTTCTTCTGCTTTTTCTTCTTCCTCCTCCTCTTTCTTCTTCCCTCCCTCATCTTCTTCTTCTTCTTCTTTTTCTTCTTCTGTTTTTTTCTTCTTCTTCTTCCTTCTCCTCTCCCTTCTTCCCTCCCTCATCTTCTTTTTCCTCTTCTTCTTTTTCTTCTTCTTCTTCTGTTTTTTCTTCTTCCTCCTCCTCTTCCATCTTGCCCCCATTCCCCTCAATGCACCTTACCTCTCATCCCCTTCCTCACCCTTCCCAACCCTCCCTTCACCTTCCCTAACCAACCCTCCTCCCCTCCTACCCCCTTCACCTGTTTTATCTCTCCTCCCCATCCCCTCTAACCTCCCTTACCTCCCCACCTTGTCTATGCTCCCCCTCCCCCTCTATGCAATTTCCTCCCTTCCTCCTCCCTTCATTCCTTTCCTCCCCGTCACTTCCTCCTCCTCCGCTTCCTCTTTCTCTTCATCTATCATCTCCGTCGTTCACTTCTAGCATGTTCATCCTCTCCTGTGAATGTATGCTCTCTCTCTCTCTCTCTCTCTCTCTCTCTCTCTCTCTCTCTCTCTCTCTCTCTCTCTCTCTCTCTGATACCCGCCACACCCTCCATTGCATCATTTTATAACACCCTCCTCCTCCCTTTTTTGCCCTGTGTCTGTTCTTTTCCTCTCATCCAGTTCCTCCCTCACCTCTTCCCCTCCTTCGCCCCTTCCCCTCACCACCCTCATCCCTCCCCTTTATCCTCCCCACCCTCGCCACTTCCCCTTCCCCTCCACCTCTTCATCCTCCCTCCCCTCTCTATCCTCACTCCCCTTTCTCCTCCACTTCCCCCCCTCACCGTCCTCCTCCTCCCCATCACTTCCCACCCTCCTCCCCTCCCCGCCCCCGCCTCGTCACGTGACCAAGGTGTGGGGAGACACGTGTATGCCAGACGATCTGTTTTGCTTTGCCAAGTGCCGGGGAGAAACGTTTACTTGGTTGGGGGGGAGGGGAGGGGAGGAAAGGGAAAGGGGGTTCAGGTGTGGGTGGTGAGGGAGATAGGAGGTTGGGGAGGAGGGGGAAGTGAAGGGGAAGATGGGGAGGGGAGGGAGGGGGAAATGAAGGGGAGGTGGGTTAGGGGAGGGTGGTGAGATGGTGGGGAGGAAGGGGGTAGTGAAGGGGAGGAGGGGTGCTGGTGTAGGTGGAGAGGGAGGTAAGGGGGATAGGGGAAGGGGGGAAGAGGTAGTAAAGATGGGGAGGAGGGGATGGGGAGTGGTGGAGAGGTGAATGGGAAATAGTGGAGGTGGGGAGGATTGGTGGTGATAGGGGATTGTGGTGGTGGTGGTAGTGGTTGTGATGGTGGTTGGGAGGGGAGATATGGGTGGTGGTGGGTGATAAGATAGTGAAGTGGTGGTTGAGATCATGGTGGGTGAGAATGTGACTTTTGGCTTCTCTTCCTTTCTTTTCTCCTCCTCCTCTTCCTCCTCCTCCTCCTCTATGTTCCTCACCAACTCTCCTCTCCCTCCTCGCCTACTCCTCCCTCTCTCTTTTCCCACGCTTCTTTTGTCCACTTTCCTCCTTTTTTCCCTCCCTCCTCGCCCTCCTTCCTTTTTTACTTTCTTCCCTTCTCCCCCTCTCTCCCTCAACTCCCTTTCCTCACATTCTTCCCTCTCCCTCTCTCCTCTTCTCTCCCCTCCTCCCTCGGCCTCTCCATTGCCACTTCCCTCTTCACGTCTTTGCCAAATTGTGCATAGTTACACATGTTCGCAGGTGTGTGTGTGTGTGTGTGTGTGTGTGTGTGTGAGACCTATAAGACGTCCACTTCAAATGGTGATGTTTCAAACCCTCCATTCTCTCTCTCTCTCTCTCTCTCTCTCTCTCTCTCTCTCTCTCTCTCTCTCTCTCTCTCTCTCTCTCTCTCTCTCTCTCTCTCTCTCTCTTTTGTCCTGTTTTTCTCATGTTTTCTTTATTTTATCGTTGCTTTCTTATTCTTTTCTTATTCTTTTTTTCATTTATATTTATTTTCCTTTTCACGTGTTTCCATTTTGCTATTGTTTATTGTTTTTCCTTTCTGTTCCTTCATTTATCCGCCAATCTCTCTCTCTCTCTCTCTCTCTCTCTCTCTCTCTCTCTCTCTCTCTCTCTCTCTCTCTCTCTCTCTCTCTCTCTCTCTCTCTCTCTCTCTCTCTCTCTCTCTCTCTCTCTCTCTCTCTCTCTCTCTCTCTCTCTCTCTCTCTCTCTCTCTCTCTCTCATTAAAAGAAACTTTTTATTCAAGAATAAAGATGTAATACTTCCGCTCTACAATAGTTTAGTCAGACTCCACTTGGAATATGCGGTACAATTTTGGTCTCCCCACCATGCAAAGAACATTGCTAAATTAGAAGGTGTTCAGCGTCGGGGAACAAAAATGATCCCTTCCTTGCGCAACAAATCTTACGAAGAAAGGCTTTCCACCCTTAACATGTTCTCTCTTGAGAAACGTCACCTCCGAGGAAAACTGATCGAATGTTTTAAAATACTTAATGGTTTCACGAATGTACACAGATAAAAATTGTTTATGATCGATGACACTTTGCGAACGAGGAACAATGGCGTAAAACTCAATTGTAGACAAGTAAATTCAGACTGCACCAAATTTTTCTTCACCAACGTTGTAGTGCGAGAATGGAATAAGCTCCCACCGTCAGTGGTCCAGTGTAACACGATTGACTACATTAAAGCAAGCTCGACCGACACTTCATTGAACTTAATATTAACTAGAGTAGAAAAGCAACGTTTTGAAGCCATCTGATTAGTGTAGATTCACTTTTTTTTTTTTTTTACAACAAAGGAGACAGCTCAAGGGCACAAAAAAAAACAATAATAAAAAAGCCCGCTACTCGCTGCTCCCAAAAAAGAATCAAAAGAGGTGGCCGAAAGAAAGGTCAATTTCGGGAGGAGAGGTGTTCTAATACCCTCCTTTTGAAAGAGTTCAAGTCGTAGGCAGGAGGAAATACAGATGAAGGAAGATTGTTCCAGAGTTTACCAGCGTGAGGGATGAAAGAGTGAAGATGCTGGTTAACTCTTGCATAAGGGGTTTGGACAGTATAGGGATGAGCATGAGTAGAAAGTCGTGTGCAGCAAGTTCAGAAGAGCCGTCAGATGGAAATATCGATAGAAGATAGAAAGAGAGGCAACATCGCGGCGGAATTTAAGAAGTAGAAGACTATCAGTAGGAGGAGGAGAGCTGATGAGACAAGAGCCTTAGACTCCACTCTGTCCAGAAGCGCTGTGTGAGTGGAGCCTCCCCACACGTGAGATGCATACTCCATACGAGGGCGGACAAGACTCCCTGTATATGGATAGCAACTGCGCGGGGGAGAGGAACTGGCGGAGACGATACAGAACGCCCAACCTCGAGGAAGCTGATTTAGCGAGAGAGGAGATATGAAGTTTCCAGTTGAGATTTTGAGTTAAGGATAGACCGAGGATGTTTAGTGTTGAAGACGGTAACAACTGAGTGTTGTCGAAGAATAGGGGATAGGTGTTTGGAAGATTGTATCGAGTTGATAGGTGGAGAAATTGAGTTTTTGAGGCATTGAAGAACACAAGGTTCCTTCTGCCCCACTTGGAAATGATAGCAAGGTCTGAGGTTAAGTATTCTGCAGCCTCCAGTCTGGAGTTGTGTTCTTCTTGTTGAGAGGGTCTTCTATTGAAAGAAGTTGAATAATGCGGAGTGGAGTCGTCGGCGTATGAGTGGACAGGACAGTTTGTTATGGAAAGAAGATCATTGATGAATAACAGGAAGAGAGTGGATGATAGGACAGAGCCCTGTGGAACGCCACTGTTGATAGGTTTAGGGGAAGAGCAGTGACCGTCTACCAGCGCAGAGATAGAACGGCCGGAAAGGAAACTGGAGATAAAGGAACAGAGAGAGGGATAGAATCCGAAAGAGGGCAGTTTAGAAAGCAAAGACTGGTGCCAGACTCTATCGAAGGCTTTCGATATGTCTAGCGCAACAGAGAAAGTTTCACCGAAACGGCTAAGAGAGGATGACCAAGAGTCAGTTAAGAGAGCAAGAAGATCGCCAGTAGAACGCCCCTTGCGGAATCCATACTGGCGATCAGATAGAAGGCTGGAAGTGGAAAGGTGCTTTTGAATCTTCCGGTTAAGGATTGATTCAAAAGCTTTAGATAGACAGGAAAGTAAAGCTATAGAGCGGTAGTTTGAGGAATTGGAACGGTCACCCTTCTTAGGCACAGGCTGTACAAAAGCATACTTCCAGCAGGAAGGAAAGATAGATGTTGATAGGCAGAGACGAAAGAGTTTGACCAGGCAGGGTGTCAGCACAGAAGCACAGTTTTTAAGGACAATAGGAGGCACTCCATCAGGTCCATAAGCCTTCTGATAGTTGAGGCCAGAGAGGGCGTAGAAAACATCATTTGGAAGAATCTTAAGAACAGGCATAAAGGAGTCAGAGGGGGGATGAGTAGGAGGAATATGCCCAGAATCGTCCAGGGTGGAGTTCTTACAGAAAGTTTGAGCGAAGAGTTCAGCTTTAGAGACAGATGAGACGGCAGTGCTGCCGTCAGGGTTAAGGAGAGGAGGGAAAGAGGAAGAAGTGAAATTGGAGGAGATATTTTTGGCTAGATGCCAGAAGTCACAGGAAGAATTAGAAGAAGCAAGGTGTTGACATTTTCTATTAATGAAAGAAGTTTTGGTAAGTCGGAGAATAGATTTGGCACGATTCCGGGCTGAAATGTAAAGATCAAAGTTAGCGGGAGTTCGAAGGCTCTGGAACCTTTTGTGATCTGCCTCTCTATCTTTAACAGCACGAGAACAAGCATGATTAAACCAAGGCTTTTTAGCATGAGGAGTAGAGAAAGAACGTGGAATGTATGCCTCCATTCCAGAGACAATCACCTCTGTGATGCGCTGAGCACACACAGAGGGGTTTCTCTCCTGGAAGCAGTAATCATTCCACGGGAAATCGGAAAAGTACATCCTCAGGTCGTCCCACCGAGCTGAAGCAAAATCCCACAAGCATCGCCTCTTCGGTGGGTCCAGAGGATGTACAGGAGCGATAGGACAGGATGCAGAAATAAGGTTATGGTCGGAGGAGCCCAACGGAGAGAACAGTTTGACAGAGTAAGCAGAAGGATTAGAGGTAAGGAAGAGGTCTAGAATGTTGGGCCTGTCTCCAAGACGGTCGGGAATACGAGCAGGGTGCTGAACCGACTGCTCTAGGTCGTTGAGGAGAGTAAAGTTGTAGGCTTGTGGACTTAGGTGGACAGACCACCTAGTCTGGACCATGGGGTCTGTGTGGTCTGATTTTCTATGTAATTCTCTCTCTCTCTCTCTCTCTCTCTCTCTCTCTCTCTCTCTCTCTCTCTCTCTCTCTCTCTCTCTCTCTCTCTCTCTCTCTCTCTCTCTCTCTCTCTCTCTCTCTCTCTCTCTCTCTTGTCCTGCTTTTCTCATGTTTTCTTTAGTTTATTGTTGCTCTCTTATTCTTTTCTTATTTTTTTCTCATTTTTTCTTATTTTATTTTCATTTAAATATATTTTTATTTTCACGTGTTTTCATTTTGCTATTGTTTATTTTTTATTATTTTTGTTTCTTTTCTGTTCTTTCATTTTTCCGCCAATCTTCTCTCTCTCTCTCTCTCTCTCTCTCTCTCTCTCTCTCTCTCTCTCTCTCTCTCTCTCTCTCTCTCTCTCTCTCTCTCTCTCTCTCTCTCTCTCTCTCTCTCTCTCTCTCTCTCTCTCTCTCTCTCTCTCTCTCTCTCTCTTCGGGATCATAATCAATAATCCTTGTCCTCTTTTCGTCCGCCTTTTCTCTCTCTCTCTCTCTCTCTCTCTCTCTCTCTCTCTCTCTCTCTCTCTCTCTCTCTCTCTCTCTCTCTCTCTCTCTCTCTCTCTCTCTCTCTCTCTCTCTCTCTCTCTCTCTCTCTCTCTCTCTCTCTCTCTCTCTCTCTCTCCTTCTCTCTCTCCTCTCTCTCTCTCTCTCTCTCTCTCTCCTCTCTCTCTCTCTCTCTCTCTCTCTCTCTCTCTCTCTTCTCTCTCTCTCTCTCTCTCTCTCTCTCTCTCTCTCTCTCTCTCTCTCTCTCTCTTCTACTCTTCCTTTTTCTCCTACTTTTTATCCTACTTTTTCTCCTTCTCTCTCTTCTTTCTCCTCTTTTTTTCCTCTCATTTTCCTTCTTCTCCTCCTCTTCTACCTCTTCCTCTTTCTCCTACTTTTTCTCCTCCTTTTCCTCCTTCCTGCTCTTCTTCCTCTTCCTTCTCCCTCTGTTAATATTTTCTCTCTATTCCTCCTGCAACTCCACATTTTCCTCCACCGCATCCACCTAACCTCCTCCTCCTCCTCTCTCTCTTCCTACTGATCCTCCTCCTCCTCTTAATAATCCTTCCCATTTACTCTTGGAACTCCACCCTACTTCACATTTTCCTCTTCAGCATCCACCCAACCTCCTCTTCCTCCTCCTCCTCCTTCTCCTCCTCGTCCTCCCCTCTCACTCTTCCTACTGATCCTCCTCCTCCTCTTAATAATCCTTCCCATTTACTCTTGGAACGCCACCCAACTTCACATTTTCCTCCTCAGCATCCACCCAACCTCTCCTGCTCACTCTCCTCCTCCTCCTCCTCCTCCTGCCGCTGCGCCTCCCCGCCTCCCTCGCCCCGTCCGCTGCGTGACCCGCCTGTGAGTGGTGGTTCTTGTGATTAGCTCCAACATTTGTCGCTAGTCCCGGGGAAGTGGACTTGGGGAGAGTGCCTCTAAATTGTTTGATGTCTGTCTGTGACGTGTAAAGACTGTTTGTGACTTGTTTGATGGCTGTTTGTGACGACTGAATACTTCGTTAATTGTTTGAAATGATTGTAACTGTGGAGAGGCTGTTTATGACTGGTTGAAAGACTGTTTGATGACTGTAATGGTGGTGAGTGTGGAAAGATTGTTAGTAACTGGACAGACTGTTTGTGGCTTGTTTGATGGCTGTTTGTGACGACTAAAGACTTCGTTAATTGTTTGAAATGATTATAACTGTGGAGAGGCTGTTTATGACTGGTTGAAAGACTGTTTGATACTTGTTCGATGACTGTAATGGTGGTGACTGTTGAAGGATTGTTAGTGACTGGACAGACTGTTTGTGGCTTGCTTATTAACAGTTTGAGACTCGTTTCATGACTGTCTGGTATGTTTGTTATGGTTGTGATTATAGAAAGACTGTCTGTTACCTTTTCAATGACTGTTTGGGAATCGTGTAATGACTGTCTGGTAGGTTTGTTATGGTTGTGATTATAGAAAGACTGTTTGTTACCTTTTCAATGACTGTTTGGGAATCGTGTAATGACTGTCTGGTAGGTTTGTTATGGTTGTGATTATAGAAAGACTGTTTGTTACCTTTTCAATGACTGTTTGGGAATCGTGTAATGACTGTCTGGTAGGTTTGTTATGGTTGTGATTATAGAAAGACTGTTTGTTACCTTTTCAATGACTGTTTGGGAATCGTGTAATGACTGTCTGGTAGGTTTGTTATGGTTGTGATTATAGAAAGACTTTGTTACCTTTTCAATGACTGTTTGGGAATCGTGTAATGACTGTCTGGTAGGTTTGTTATGGTTGTGATTATAAAAAGACTGTTTGTTACCTCTTTAATGATTGTTTGTGACTCGTTTAAAGACTGTCTGGTAGGTTTGTTATGGTTGTGATTATAAAAAAAAGACTGTTTGTTACCTTTTCAATGACTGTTTGGGAATCGTGTAATGACTGATTGATAGGTTTGTTATGGTTGTGATTAAAGACAGACTGTTTGTTACCTCTTTAATGACTGTTTGTGACTCGTTTAAAGACTGTTTGTGACTTGTTTAATGACTGGTTTGTTTGTCTTGGATGTGACCGTGGAAAAATTGGTTCTTATTTTTTAATGAGTGTTTGTAATGGTTGTAATTGGAAAGACTGTTTGTGCCATGATGAAAGGTTGTTTGTGACCTGTTTAATGATTGTTTGTGGCTTTTTTAATGACTGGTATGTTTGTAACGGTTATGAATGTAGAAAAGACTGCTTGTTATCTGCATAATGACTGTCTGAGAGTCATTTAAAGACTGCTTGTTATTTATTCGATGACTGTTTGTAATGGTGATGAGTGTAGTAAGATTGTTTGTGACTGGAAAGACTGTGTGTGACTAGTTTCAAGACTGTATGTTAGTTGTTTGGTGGCTCCTTTTGATCATGTGACTGTGGTAAGACTGTTTGTTGCTGTGGGAAGACTGAGACTATTGTGATTTAAAAATGAGACTGTGGAAAGACTGACTGGACTTCGCTGTTGGGTTCTGGATGTCTGGTCTTGTTGCGTGTCTGTATGTCTGTTTGTCTGTCTGTCTGTCTTTCTAATGTGTATCTGTCTGTCACTCTGCCCTGTCTCTCTATCTGTCTGTCTCTTCAATGCCTGGTCTTGATGCAGCATGTCCCAATATTGATCTGTCTGTCTGTTTGGTCGTCTGTCTGCCTGTCTGTCTATCTTAGGTCTGTTTGTTTGTCTGTCGTCCTCTCTTGGTCTGTCTGTCTTTGTCATATGCTCCTCTTCCTCTTCATCTTCTCTCTTCTTTTCTTCTCTCCTCCTTTGTTCTTCCTTCTCTCCTCCATTTCCTCCCTTACACTTCCTCCTTTACTCCATCCGTCTTTATTTTTCTCCTCCTTCATCACTCTTCCCCTTTCCCTTCTTTTTTCCTATTCTCTTCCTCTCTCCTTCCGCTCCTCTTATTTACCTCCATTTGTCTGTTCCTTCATATCTCCATTATTGCTTTCTACACCTCTCTCTCTCTCTCTCTCTCTCTCTCTCTCTCTCTCTCTCTCTCTCTCTCTCTCTCTCTCTCTCTCTCTCTCTCTCTCTCTCTCTCTCTCTTCTATTACTTGTTGTTGTTGTTGTTGTTGTTGTTGTTGTTGTTGTTGTTGTTGTTCTTCTTCTTCTCCTCCTTTTTTCTTCTTTCCTTTATCTTTTCCTTCTTTCTCAACTTCTTTCCCTTTTCCTTCCTTTCCTTTTTTATTTTCCTTCTTCTTTCCCAACTTCCTTTCCTTCTTCTTCTTCTTCTTCTTCTTCTTCATATTCCTCCTCCTCCTCCTCCTCCTCCTCCTCCTCCTCTTCTACTTCTTCCTCTATTTATTTTACTTCTTCAACTGCTTCTTCTTCTTCTTCATCTTCTTTATAGGTGATGGCCCGAGGGAAAGAGAGTCTGCTGGCCTGCTTCACGTCCCTCCCGTCCTTGGCCTGAAGCTGTCCCTCTGCTTTATATTAGTCAAGTCAATTGGTTCCTTGCATCTCGTGTTAGTATTATTATTGGTGGTGGTATGTCAGGGAGAGTCTGGTGATTTGTTTCTTGTCCTTTTTGTGTTGGTCTTCTTCTTTTTCTTCTTTTTCTTCTTCTTCTTCTTCTTCTTCTTCTTCTTCTTCTTCTTCTTCTTCTTCCTCCTCCTCCTCTTCCTCTTCTTCTTCTTCTTCTTCTTCTTCTTTGTTTAGTCTTGAATTGGGTCGTGTTGTTGTTATGGGAGGAAAGAGGTGATCCATTTTTCTGCTCTTTTATTATTTTCATTGACAGGTTTGAGGGGAAAGAGAGTCTAGCGGTGTTTCTTGGGTTTATTATTATTGTTACTGATGGTCTGACCGAAAGAGGTGGTCTAATTTTTTCCTAGGCTGTCATTATTGTTACTGAAGATGAATCGAACAGAAAAGGTGGTCTGTTTTTTTCTTATTTTGTTGTTTTCTATGTCATTTTTATTACTAAAGATCGTATGGCAAGATGTGGACTGTTCTTCTAGTCTGTTATTTTTGTTATTGAAGATGAATTTAACAAAAAAGGTGGTCTGTTTTTTTTCTTATTTTGTCGTTTTCTCTGTTTTTTTTGTTACTTATGATCGTATGGCAAGATGTGGACTGTTCTTCTAGTCTGTTATTTTTGTTATTGAAGATGAATTGAACAAAAAAGGTGGTCTGTTTTTTCTTATTTTGTTGTTTTCTATCTCATTTTTGCTACTAAAGATCGTATGGCAAGATGTGGACTGTTATTCTAGTCTGTTATTTTTGTTATTGAAGATGAATTGAGCAGGAGAGGTGGTCTGTTTTTTCTTATCTCGTTGTTTTCTATCTCATTTTTGTTACTTATGATCGTATGAGCCTAAGGGAAGGAGATACGCTGTTTTTTCTGGTCTTTTAACATTGATACTGAAGATGGGCTGAGAGAGAGGTGGTCTGTTTTTTCTTATCTACTGTTTTATTTTTATTTTTTATTGTTATTACTAATGATCGTATGAGTCTAAGGGAAGAAGATAGGCTGCTTTTATGGGAAGGAGATGGGCTGCTTTTTTCTGGGCTTTTAATATTGATACTGAAGATGGGCTGAGCGAGAGGTGGTCTGTTTTTTTCTTATCTTCTGTTGTTTTTTATCTTATTGTTATTACTAATGATCGTATAAGCCTAAGGGAAGGAGATGGGCTGTTTTTCTGGGCTTTTATTATTGTTAGTGTTAATGGTCTGAGGAAAATAAACTCCAATGGTCTGTTTTTGGTCTAACTATGAATCTTGCCGTAAGGTGGAAAGACTTATGTGTGGGCGGAAAACTGCCCAAGGGATATTTTTTCTATTTCTATTTCTCTTTGTTGGGAAAGGATGTTTTTTTCTGTGTTTTTAGCTCCTTTTCTTCATTCTCTTCTACACTATCGGCTTCCTTTTAAAATGTACGCGTGGTTGTTTTTTTCTTGTTTTTTTCTTTTTTTTTCTCTCTTCTGTGTCACCGGGCTTCTTTTTCTCTCCGCCTTTGGGTCTGTTTTTTTTCTTCTTTTTTTCTGTCTTTGTTTAACGTCGTCTTTCATGTTTACTTTGTGTGTGTGTGTGTGTGTGTGTGTGTGTGTGTGTGTGTGTGTGTGTGTGTGTGTGTGTGTGTGTGTGTGTGTGTGTGTGTGTATCTATCTACCTGTGTCTGTCTGCCTTTCTGCCTGTCTGATTACCTGTATGTCTGTCTAGCTGTCTGTTTTTCTTTCTTTATTTTTTTCTTCTCTTTTCTTTCTTCCCTTTTTTCTTTCCTTATTTCTTTTGTTCTTTCTTTCTGTCTGTCTATCTGTCTGTCCGTCTGGCTGACTGTCTTTCTACTTTTCTCATTTCTTTTTTCTTTCTTTTTCTGTCTGTGTCTGTCTGTCTGTCTGCCTTTCTTTCAGTCTGTCTATTCGCCTGTCCGTCTCTCTGTCTATCGGTCTGTCTGTCTGTTCGTCTGGCTGGCTGTCTTTCTTTCTGTTTTTCTCATTCTTTTTCCTTTCTTTTTCTGTCTGTCTGTCTGTCTGTTTGTCTTTCTTTATGTCTGTTTATTCATCTGTCCGTCTCTCTGTCTGTCTGTCTGTTTGTCTTTCTTTATGTCTGTTTATTCATCTGTCCGTCTCTCTGTCTGTCTGTCTGTTTGTCTTTCTTTATGTCTGTTTATTCATCTGTCCGTCTCTCTGTCTGTCTGTCTGTTTGTCTTTCTTTATGTCTGTTTATTCATCTGTCCGTCTCTCTGTCTGTCTGTCTGTCCATAACAACCTAAGTATGATCCATTTCCAATCGCGTTCCCCTTTAATCCAGGCTTAACCTACATTCTCCCCCTCAATAAAAGGACACAAAAACACACAATGTCACAAGGCTACGCGGAGTAAAGGGGTATTATACTCGGCTAATTTTCCGTGGATCTTCAGTCAAACCACGATTTCCGCTAGCGTGGTTCTCATTTGTTTCTTGTTGTTGCTGATGATGATGATGGTTAGTAATACCGTTGTCCTTTGGTGAAATCTACCGTAGCCTTGGAAGATCGTGGAATCGTCAGAAAACCACGGAAATAGGAGAACCACGCCAGCGGAAATCGTGGTTTGACCAAGGATCCACGGAAACTTTGCCCAGTGTAATAGCCCCTTAAGACAGACACACACACACAAGGCCACGTGACTGTGCACCGGGCCATACAACACCACAGGGTCAGTTTCTCAAACATCTCGGCGCCCAAGCACTACGCATAATTGACAAGGCTTTCGTAGGAGTTCCAAGCATTTCCAGGGGTAGTCTTATAACCCCTCTAGTAGTTTGACCCTTCTTCTGTACCATGAACCCAAAAAGACACTCATTAGTACCCGATCTCAAAGATCTCGGCGCCCAAGCACTACGCATAATTGACAAGGCTTTCGTAGGAGTTCCAAGCATTTCCAGGGGTAGTCTTATAACCCCTCTGGTAGTCTGACCCTTCTTCTGTACCACGAACCCAAAAAGACACTCATAAGTACCCGATTAGTCTCCTTTATGGGCATTTGAAAATAGTTGAT